>NC_077227.1:516375394-516412567 GCF_027887165.1 Monodelphis domestica | reverse complement strand
TTAGGATAAGGACAATTGAAAGGGTCTCCTGGTTGATTCCTGTCCTTGCCCCTGTTAGGGTAATAATACACCTAAGAATAGTAGCTTCTTTCTCCTTGACTTGAATGGAATAGTCATGGATGGATTGAATAGTTATAGAAAAACAATTTTCTAAGATTAAGTTTCTATTGTTCTGGATTAATGAAGCAAAATATAAACTTTTACTTTACCCTGACGTGTAGAGTTATGTTTTATTGTGAAAATTCTTCATTTAAGAATCATAAATGTTATATGTTATGACAATAAATTGTTATAAGAATATTATAAATGTTTGGGTGGGAGAGATGTATCCAAAGGCATTGAGGGGACTGTCATCTTATTGGTTTCTCTCTCCAAGCTGAACAAAGCTTGAATGAGAATAATGATCAATTTATTAAAATTATGCCTTTTTAAATTTTATTTTTTATTGTCATGCAAAACCCACTTCCATACTGATCGTTGTTATAAGAGCACACTGGGGTGAAGGACGACTCCAACAGTTTCTTTCTCTGGAGGTGGAGAGCTTTCCCCATCATAAGTCTTTCAGGATTGTCCCAGGTTCCCAGGTCATTGCACTGCTTGTAGAGTCCATCTCATACATAAAATTCTTGTGTGGATTAGAATCACCTGTGGAGGGAAGCTGGACGCTGGAAAGCAAAGGGTTAAGCTAATCTAGAAAGAATGAGACATAGAAAAATCAGAGACAAGACATGGGCATGGTGTCATCAGGTGGTCAGAGAGAGTGTGACTGAGCTAAGCAGTCTTTATTAAGGAAAGTAGCAAAGGGGTTGCAGCGCGTCAGTCAAATAGCACATCAGATGTTTTAACACCTCAGTGAGCCTAAAGAGCGGATGATAACACAGTAGATCTCCAGGTGCCACATGCTGGCACCAGGCTTCTCTGTAGACATTACAAAGCACCGTTAGAACTTGTCTGCTAGTGTTCAGACTGCCGATCACAGAAAAGGCTTGATTTCCAAGTTACACAACATTTAATACCCAACCCATTTAAGGATTCAGAAATCAATCATGTGAAATATTAGAAATCTATCCCTAAGTCTGGTCCATGAGAGCACTCCGCTCATTAGTCAGTTTCTCAATATATCTTTAATACCTTCATGATTCGTTATAACTGAAACCCACACTGCTGAGTAGCCAAGTTTTCACAGATAATCATCATGCAATATTGCTAGTACTGTGCACTGTTCTCCTGGTTCTGTTTATTTCACTCTGCATCAGTTCCTGCAGAACTTTCCAGCTTTTTTTTTTAAAACTCTTACCTTCCGTCTTGGAATCAATACTGTGTATTGACTCCAAGGCAGAAGAGTGGTCAGGGCTAGGCAATGGGGGTCAAGTGACTTGTCCAGAGTCACACAGCTGGGAAGTGTCTGAGGCCATATTTGAACCCAGGACCTCCCATCTCTAGGCCTGACTCTCCATCCACTGAGCTACCCAGCTGCCCCCTTCAGCTTTTTCTGAAATCATTCTGCTTCTCATTCCTCATAGCACAGAAGCATCCCATCACTAACATGTACCACAGTTTGTCCATCCATTCCCCAAGGGATGGATAACTCCTCAATTTCCAATTCTTGGCCACCACAAAAAGAGCAGCTAGAAATATTTTAGTACAAGTAGGGCCTTTCGTCTTTTCAAAAATTATTTCAGCACGTTTTGTGGGATAATACATTTATAACCCAGATTGAATTGCTTGCCAGCTCCTGGAGGGGAGAGAGATGAAGGAAGAGAGACTTCAGAAAAACGTACATGGAAAATTGTTATTAAAATGTTTTAAAATGAATTAAAATTATTTCTAGCATGCTAGTACATTATGAATCTTTTTCTTCAACATCTAGCCTCTCCCCCCCTCCCCCCCCAGAGGAAAGGGCAGCTAGGTGGCACAGTGGAGAGTGCCTGGCCTGGTGTCATCATTCATTTTGACTAGTCTTGGGAGGTTCTCTGTTGTTCCTGGGCACTGGGGGGGAAACAGTGGATCTTTCTTTCCATTGGGATCCGGTTGACAAATAGCTGAAATAGGTTCCCTCAGTACCCACCTGTTTTGTTCTCTTCTCTACCTGATGGCATTTTTGGATCCACATTCTTCTTATTCCTTTGAGCACAAGCAACAATATTCCTTTCAGAAGTCCCAGTTCCCTCTACAGAAATCCTCAGGCTTGTTTCTTAGCTCCAAGTGGTTTCCCCTTCAATTTCTAGGTGACTCTCCTCCACCCTACAGCCTCTGGGCTTGAGTCAGGGTTTCCCTAAAATGTGTCAGAATCTCCATCTACTTTCTCTTCATTCTGAAGGCAAGACTTTCTTCTGGTCTTCTAAAGTAGCCTTGAAAACTTGGTGTTTGGAGAGGCATTCTTTAAACCTCTTCTCTTCTGGGAGGGAGACTAATCAGGCCTCTCATTATATTCTTATCTTGACTTTTTCCCTCCTTCCAGCCCTTTCCCTCAATCATTTTCCTTTTTTAGGCTCTGCCATTCTCGAGTTTTCCTTTTTCCCTCAGTTCTCCCAGATTTCTCCTCAGGTTCAGCATCTGGCCTTCTTCACAAGCTCCAAGCCCTCCAAATTCCCTTCCCAGTTTCCTCCTTCTTCATCTCAGGTTTCTCTGAGTTATTCCACACAACCGTCTCCTTTGGAGATGGAAGAAGTCTTTTATGATAGTTATTTTTGTATGAGTATAGTGTGAGCTTTGTATTTGTGTCCATCTTTCTCTTATGATTATAAATCTCAAGGGTGCAGACTGAATCTTATTTACCCATATATCTGTTAGAATTTGGCACAGTGCCTCAGTCCATAGTGGTTATTTCTTTCTGATAATTCTTACAGGCACAAATGAAACTGACAGAAAGAATTTGCAAGAGCGTTGCCAAAAATGATTGAGTCTTAGGCAAGAAAAAGAACATGGGAACATGAGTGATGTTTTTATTGTCACTTCACACTGCAGGCAAGACATACAAAAGATAGCAGCTTGTTTTGAAGGTGAACAATTGGTTTAAAAGATAGTATCTGAGAATGGGGCTTGTACTTCTCGACCATAATTTAAAACAGGAATGATAGGTTCCTGGCCAGGGATGAAGTGACCTTAACAAAGGCTGGCAAAAATGCATCTTTTGCTCCTCCCAATGAATTTTACAAGTTTGTTTTGTTTTATTTCATGGTCTTTTGTAAAGTGTCACTTTGGTAGTTTAACCAGTAATAGCATTAGAACTGTAAATTAACTTTGGGCTTATAGTCATTTTTATAATCTTGGCAAAGCTTAGCTAGGAGCATTGAATATTGTTCCATCTATTTAAGTTGTTCTTTATTTCTTTAAGGAACATTTTGTATTTGTATTTGTAGTTTGAATACGTGCAGCATATTGTATGCTTCAGTAAAATAAGCTCCAAATATTGCATGCATTTTGAAGTTATTTTGGATGAGATTTCCCTTTCAATTATTCCTGCTTGGATTTTGTTATTTTGCAGAAATGCAGTTGATGTTTATGGGTTAAATTTATGGACTGCAATTTTGCTAATGTTATTAATTGCCCCCATTAATATATCTATCCAGATTCTCTAGAATTTTCTAATCAAGCCATTATTTTACCAACAAACAGAGATAGATTTATCTTTTTTTTTTTTTTGGTCTATCTTTATGTCTTTAATTGCTATCTCTTGTATTATAGCTAGCATTTCTAGAACTATATCAAATAATAGCCTGAAGAGTGGGAATCCTTGCTTTACTCCTATATTTACTGGAAAGGCTAATATGTCTCTATTGCATACATTACTTGCTTTTGGTTGTATGTAGATAGCTAATTTTGATAATATTAAAATGATCCCTTCATGCTTATACTTTGTGGGATCTTTAGCATACATGAGTAAGGTTCTGTGTCTTTTTTTGCTTGTGTTTGTTTTAAATTTGATTAATTGTACTGATTGCTTTCCGAATGTCGAACCATTCTTGCATCCCAGGTACAAATCCAAATTGGTCACAATGGATGATTTTTTGGATAAATTGCTACAGTTTATTTGAATTTTTGAATTTATATTCATTAAGAACAAATTTATAGTTCTCCTTCTTTGCTTTATTCTCTCCTGGTTTAGCTACTCCTTAGGTCTAAACTTGTTTCATAAAAGGAATATGGTAGGGACCTTTCTTCCCAATTTTTGAGAATAATTGTATCTTATTGGCATGAATTGTTCTTTAAAAGTAAATCTAACAGGACGATGAGGTTTTTTTCTTCTTCCTATACAGGGGGAGCGAGGTGAGGCAGTAAAGTGCTGGGCCTGGAGTCAAGAAAAGACTGAGTTCAAATCTTCCTAATCTCTTATGTCTCCCTGTCTCCCAGGGTTGTTGCAAAGATCAAATGAGATATTTGTAGAGCATTTAGCACAGTGCCTGGCACAGAGTAAGCTCTATATAAATATTAGCTATTATATATATTTCCACTCTAGTTTCTCCAGGAGTTTATTCAATTCTATATTTTTCCTTTTACCTTTCTCTTCAATTTATCCAAATCTGAGAGGGAAGCATTAAGTCGCCCTCTATTATTGTGCCATTATCAAATGGGATAGTGTTTGTTAAAGCACTCGGCACAGTGTTTGAGTAGAAGCTAAAAATAAATTGTTTCCTTCCTCCTTTCTTCCCTTCCTCCCTTCTTTCTCTTGTGTTTCAAATGACTTTTCTTTTGTGAACTTAGATGCTTATGGTATTATGTAATATACAAGTTTAATATTGCCATGGGCTATTTATGGTTCTTCTGGTATAATATAATTTCCTCATCTCTATATTGTGAATTTTTGTTTTTGTTTTGTCTGATAGCATGATTGCAAACTCCTACTTTTTTTTGGATTCACATAATAGATTTTGTTCCAGCCTCTTATTTTTATTAGTATCCCTCTGCTTTTTAGGTGTTTCTTGTAAGCAAAAAGATTGTGGAGTTTTGTTTTCTTATACAATGTCACTTTCATTTTATTGCATTGTTTAATTCATTCCTATTTAAAATTATGAGTTAGGTTTGCATTTTCCTTCATTTGCATTTCTAGCTTTCCTTTCACCTTTAATTTAGGATTTTTTGATTGTTTATTTCTTTTAAGATAGCATTTTGTCCCTATTATTATTTTTGCTTAATTTACAAATCCTATTCCCACAAGTTTTCTTCCTCTCATCCCTACACCATTCTCTTCTCATTACCCCTGTTCCTTCTTCTGAGGTAGGATGTTGCCCATGGAGTTTAACAGTCTCTCAGAGGAAATGGTATCTTTGAGTGCCAAATCCTTGCAGATTATACCCATTGTAAGGCCTTGATTTCCCATTATAGAATATATTTCTTTCTCCATTCCCCAATTGACAAATGGTCAAAGAAGGTAATCAGTTTTCAGAGGAAGAAACCTAAGGTCTAGATAGATTATGAAAAAATGCTCTACATCACTAGTAGAGAAATATAAATGAAAACATCTGTGCAGAACCACTTCACACCCATCATATTGGGAAAGTTGGTTTAAAAAAAAGCAAAATGACAAATGTTAGAGGGGCTATGGGAAAACAGCTACTTTAATGCACTGTTGGTGGGGCTTCGAATTTGTTCACCAGTCTGGAAAGGTTTGGAATTATGATAAAAAACTATTAAACTCTGTGTACTTTTTGACTCAATGATTTCACTACTGGGTCTATACCCCAAGGAGATCAGGAAAAAAGGAAAAGGACTCATGTACAAAAATATAGTGGCTCTTGTGGTGGCAAAGGATTAGAAACCAAGGGCATGCTCATCATTTGGGGAATAACTAAACAAAACAAGCTATGGCAAATGGAATACCATTGTGCCGTAAGAAATAATGAAGAGGATGGTTTCCAAAAAACCTGGCAAGACTTGTATGAACCAATGCAAAGTGAAGTGAGCAGAACCAATTACACAATACCAATATTGCAAAGAATGCAGGAGACTGATTCATGATGAGATATATACTGTCCACCTCCAGGTAGAGGGGCTGCCAGACTCGGGTGCAGGCTGAAGCCCATTTTCTTTTTTTTTGGACATTTTGCTAAATATGGGGTTTTGCTTGACTGTCCATATTTGTAATGGGTTTTGTTTTGCTTGCCTTCTCAATGCATGGGGGAGGGGGAGATGGGAGAGAGAAAATCCAGAACTGAAAACAAAACTGAATTTTAAAAAATGAAAAGAAAAATAGAAAAAAAGAATATATCTCTCCTTCCATAAGAATGTTCTTCCATTGGACCTCCTTTCACAAGTGATTTTCTTTTCTAGTTTTAATGTCTCCCCTTTGCTACCTCACTCATTCCAGAAAATGATTATTGAAAAAACATGTTTACCAAGAACCAACACCAGGCCTGTCTATACTCCAATTAGTTCTGTATCTCTTACCTTCTAGTCCCTAATGTGATGGTTTCTTCCTGCTGTACAGCAGTCATAAATTCACTTAAGATTTCTTTGCCATCATTTACATTTTTTATTTTTTCTGTACTCTTGAAGAGTGGTCTTTGGTTGGTTTTCTCCTTCCCTGGCAAATCTTATAGTGTTTGAAATATAAGCAGCCTCTCAAACCATTTCCCATTGCATTTAGAAGTCCCTCTGGGCTGTTTCTTTGTCTGTACTTTTGGCAATGTAGAAACCATGGACAAAAGTGATGTTTATTCTAGAAGACACCTTAAATAGCACTCTTTTTCTTTACATTCCCATGTCTGAAGTCTTAGAACAGGCAAACATTATCCATACATTTCAAAAAGGAAATCATGTGAGCAATTTTCTTTTTTGCTGTTATTCCTAATAAAATTCTGTGCCCCCCAAGCTGGGGAAAGATGAGTACAGTCAGCATTGTGGAGGGGTCTTGGGGATCCTAGCATACTATTGCATTGTTGGTGGTGCTGTGAACCAGTACAACCATTGTGGAAAGCAAATTGAAATTATGCAAATAAAGTGACAAATATGTTCAAATCCTTTGACCCAGAGATTCCACTACAAGGCTTATAAGAAGGTTATTGATAAGAAAATCCTCATAAACACCAAAATATCAGAGCAGCAATTTTTGTGGTAGCCAAGAACCTGAAGTACATTCCAATTGCCTGAGGAATGGCTAAACAAATTGTGGCACGTGAATATGATGTAATATTACTGTGCTGTAAAAAAAACAACAACCTGATAAATATCAAGAATATCAAGAAGCGTAGAAAGACTTGCACGAATTAATTTGAAGTAAGCAGAGTGAAGAAACAATATACACAATGACTTCAATAATGTAAATAGAACAACCAAGACACAATCAAAAGTGAATGCTGTACAATTACAAAGAACAAGCATGGTTCTAAAGAAGAGAGATGAGAAGGCAACCCCACCCAATTTCCTTGCTGAGGTTGGATATGATACATATGGATATGGTACATTGGACAGATATTTTTAATTTTTTGGTATTGATCAGTTTTGCATTTTGAAAATTATTATGAAATGGTTCTCTGGAAGGAAAAAGAGGTAGGGAGAAATTGGTTTACTAAAAAAAGATAAATTAAAAAATTCTGGGCCCACCAAGAGGATGCTATTTCTGTACTCTGAGCAGCAATACAATAGAAATTAAAGCAATAATAGTGATGAACCGCCATGATCCCCAATGGAGATCATTTTCTAGTGTTGTGCTTGCAGTGCCAAGCTCCTTAGTACTAAAGCCCTCTAAAGGCCTAAAGGGCCACAATACTGGCCATTTTATCTTACATGGCACTTTGCATGTTCATGGTTTCATACAGTTCATTTCATGTGAAGACTCAAACAAATGTGTTTTCTGTGACTCCAAAGTCCCTGGACACTTTAGTAGTGGTCAGTAGCCTTTTCAGGTTCCAGCACTTTTTTATATTAACAGAAACATTTGACAAATTCACCGTCGCTGTGTCCCATCACCACTGGATTGGCGCCAGACAATAGGACAGATAATCACAGTACAGAAGGAACTTCCATCCTTTCCTAAGTCTCCATGTCTACTTCAGAGATATCCCATTGTTTTCTGGCAAAGAAGCCATTCACCCAGTCATCTTGCTTAGGGCAGATCTTTGTAATTCTCAAGTACTTACCGCTGATGAAGCCAGTGAGATGTTTGGGCCCCTTCTACTGGAGCTTTGCAAAGAAGTCTATTGACCCTAGGTTGGAAGTGTTTTGACCAGTAGGAGGATTTTTTTTTTATGCGCCTCTCAAGATGGGTCTTGACATACCAGGACTCAAGGAAACATTTGTACTCTTCAGACAGGCTGGCTGTTTGGTAAAAAAATTAGCCAGTTTACTGTGTAACTAAAAATCTTTTAGAGTCTACTTCACTGTTCACATCTTCAAAGATGTCTCCATATCTCTAAAGTTTAGAACCAAACCACAAAAATCATGCTGGGGGTTGTTTTTAAGGCAGTTGGGGAGAAAGTTGGTATGCAAGAAGTAGCCTAGGTGACACTGCACCCTATATTCCAAACTTGTCTTTTGTTTCCAGGTGTGGACATTGGAAGATCTCGGCATTAAGGTATCCAGCTTGGGCTCTTCCTGTAGCACCTTGAGGTAGAAGGCACCCATGGAGAGCACTGACCTCAGGCCTGGCCTATGGAGATGCCTTTATAAGGGCTCTGGATAGAGTTCTAGGGCTGGCCTGATCAATGCCAAATAGGCTCGGGCCACTGTTGGTGCCCATCACAATGACCTCTTTGCTATGCATTTAGTTAGCTTTTGGGCCTTAGTAGAAGTGTGCCATTAGTTGTAGTCTCCAGTTCAGTTCTATGGAGGATAATTTCAACTTAACCAGTCTTCTTTGCATAAAAGTGTTGCCCAATTTTGTGCCTTTGTCTAAGATTAGACCACCTCTGCAAAGCAAACTTGTAAAATATGATGCCACACCATTAGGGCAGGATTTTCAGGATGGCCACTGGTTCAACCAAGACATGAATTCCTAGAGCAAGTTAGAAGGGACATAAAAAAGCAGCCAAGTTCTTGGTTAGATTATGCAGAAATTAAAGGCTGAAATACATTGGGTAGATTTGTTTATTCCAACCAATCCAAAGATCTTGGGGTGGAGTTCCCAAAACATGACAGCGAGATCAAATCGGTGTTCTTTATTCCACTCAGTAGGCATATACAGGATTCAGAAGTCATTTCGAGAACCCTCTGTTCTCTGGGCCTAAGGTGGGGAGCAGGCACATAATTACTGAACTCTGGTAGAGCCCTAGGCCTGAGGGGCAGATGGGGATGAGAGAAGAAAGCAGCTGAGCCATATGAGACTCACATCCCTGACAACCCGCCTTTATCCCTTCTTCTATCCCTTTGGTTCTGGGTTACGGATGGTGGTGGTGTGACCAGCTGGAGGGGTCTGACAGCATAAGGCGAGTGTAAGAGGAATCTATTTTCAGTGCTACCTTTAGGCCCAACCAACAGACCTTGGTGGCCTTGTCCAGGGTGCTAAGATGTGTGTGTGCTCTCTAATGCCCCTGTGGCTCTTGCTCTTGTAAGTCAGCAGCTTGCTATTATGGCTGAAGTTGTGACTGAGAATAGGCACCGAAGCCTTCTGGCTACTTCGTGCCCTTCCTCGTGCTACCCAGCTTTCCAGGTATGTTTCCTTGGGGCTCAGGAGACTAGACTGGGAACAATAGGACTGTCAAAGGAGGCAAGGGACTCTCACTGTGAGTTTAGTCTCTTTGTGGCTGAACTGTTTGTACCTGTACAGGGCAGTAAAGAAGAAATTCCCAGAGGAGCACAAATTGCCAGATGTATGCCTGGAGAGTCGAAGAGCTGGGTGACCAGGTCAGAGAAAGAGGTCTATGGTGCACATATATGAGATTGAGGGCCTGCAGGAAGTGACACAATCTAGGCTCATGCCTCTTTAAAGGGTGTGCTAGGGCAGAGGCAGCAGGTCACTTTGTAGAGATGGGATAAGGCCAAAACAAGAGGCACCAAGTTAACAAGAGCAAAAAAGACATTCATGCAGACACATACTCCCATGCATATTCCCCTGCCCCTCAACAGTCTTTGCTGGCCTTTCTGAAATGGAAACAAGTGACTGCTCAGGCAGGGACTACTGCTGGGATATCATGGTCAATGCCCAGTCCACTAGGGCAAAGGTGGTGTCTTCTAGGCAGAGCCAAATCCAATGGGCGAACTCATTCAGCTGCGTCTTTATGCAGTCCCAGGTCACATCACCTCTGTAAGAACATATGGGAGTCAGGTGAAAGAACTATGCACATCTTAGAGGACACTAAGTAATGTAAAACAAAGGACAGCCACATGTACTGTCGGGGCAAGAAGTCTGAAGCTGAAGGGTCTCACCTGCAGGCCTCCTGGCAATACTCCTGGGCCTGGGCCAGTGCAGTAAGTAACATGTGCCACAGGGGGTACATAAAGTCCTGGTAAAAGAGCAGGAACAGCTCTCTTAGCTGTAGGAGCAGATATGACGAGTCTGGGAACTGGAAGTCAGAAAGAGGATGAAATTATTCTCTTGCTATTCCAAAAGATAGAAGACTGCCTGCCCAAGGGATTCCATTTATCTCAATTCTCTAGCTTACATTCTGGAAGATGCCAGGAAGGTTCTCATAGGCCCAAGACAGACAGGACACACAATAGGTAGAGATATAGGTGACTGTTGTGTTGGTCTGGCTCCAGGCCAGCTGTAAACTGGGTTCTAGCACTGCCATCAAGTGAGAACCGAAGACAGGTAACGTCTCCTCTAGCCAGCTGTAGGAGGTGGAGAAAAAGTATGAGTTTCCTTTGGCTCTATTTCTACCATTTTAGAATAGTGCTTTTGGGATTGAAGCCAGTGGGAAAGAAATCCAAAGCCCTTCCTTAATGTCTCCCTCTACTCTATGGCTATTTCCTATATGAAGGTCCAGTCCAGGGCAGCTGGGTGGTCTGGTAGATAGCCAGACCTGGAGTCAAGAGGTCCTGGGTTCAAATCTGACCTCAGACACTTCCTAGCTGTGTGACTTTGGGCAAGTCACTTAACCCCCACTGCATAGCCCTTACAGCTCTTCTGCCTTAGAATTTATACTTGGGCAGAAGGTAAGACCTAATCCAATCTTTACCCTGGATGTGACTCACCTATAACCTTGAAGACCATAGTAGTAGAGCTTGGCACAGGCTTCCTCACCAACAGGCAGGAAGCCAGATGACTGTAACACACGGCCTGATAGGGAAGCTAGGAAGGGAAGCAAGGACTTAGGAGTGGTGACTCAGTTTGCCTGTTTGGCCAGAGGTGATGAGGAACATGAAAGGGCAGGCAGACACTCTAGTGCTTGGAGCACTGCCTGGAAAAGGAGCAAATTTAAGCTTGGGCATGTACTCAAAGGACTGTCCGGCCAGCAGGGTTAGGTGAGCCAGGAGTAAACTAGAAGACAGTTGTAGACAGGTAAGTAGCAGAGCCTCTGTGGGGTAAGGGTCTAAGTCTAGGTAGAAGAAACTAGCTGTTTCCCTTGTCTCTTTTCTCTCCTTTCTTTGCCAATCCCACCCTCTGGTACCCAGCACCTCTTACTCTGGAAGGAGCTATGGGACCGGAGGTCATGGAACAGGAAGCCAGCTGCAAACACCAGGAACACAAGGAGCAGCTGAGTCCACGGCACTTGACGACCACATGCTTGCTGCAATAGGCCCTTAGGAAGAGTGGGCATGGAGAATGGGAGTCAAGGAGGTGGATTGCTTTCTTAATCTGAGAACAAATTTTTAGCCATGCCCTTTCAGAAGGGGCAGGGCTATTGCTTAAGGTAGGCAAAAAGAAGGCATAAGAAGTCCTAGGGATTCCCAGGGACGTGGGGCACAGATGGGGGAATTAGGAAACAAACCATGATCAGGGACTGGGTCAAAGTGGAGAATGGGAGAAGGGCTGGATTGGAGGTATTTGGACATCAGGGAAGAGGAAATGGGGTCCTGTGAATGGGCTGGGGATATACTATACATCTGAGCCAGGGTACCTTGCAGATAGTATTGCAGGCTGTGATGTCCTGAGTGCTATTTCCCCCTTTCCTCAGGAGCTCCTCATTTGTGATTTTGAAGGACCGAATTATTTCTTGCAAAGACTTCCTCATCTGGTGGGAAATGAAAAGCAAGGGGCTGGGAAAAGAGGGTGCTTACCCCACTGGCTGACAGTCCTACTAATTAGTTTAGCCGCACTCTTACAGGAAAATCATTGACAGTTTCTCAGAGAAGGTACCATCTTAGAATTTCTCCTGAGCTGCCCATCCCCCAAAGCAAGCTGGCTCCATCCAGTCTGGCGCCTCACCTTCTTAGGTGTTTGGTCCCAAGTCTCTAGCATATGTCCCAGCAGCAGGCTGTGGAAAAAGCAGTCACCTCTCAGTCTGTTCTCTGCAGACCCTAACCCTGCCCAATTCAGGGGTTGCCACTGAGCTTTTCACATTTCCCTCCTCCCCGCAACCTGGCCTCTTTTGCCTTAAAAGCTCTAATTTCAATGCATCTTCCTGAAGTCCATGAGAGAAGGTATGAGACCCAACTTAAGTACCCAGGAGATGGATAGTGTTTAGGATTCGCCTCCCCACCCCCTACTTCTCTGATTCAAAAGGAGCTATTGGGAATCCTGAAGGCTGGGGGCCATGTCTGCTCAGTGTTTCCCTTAGTTCCCACTACATGGAGGATAGGCCTAACTCTGGTCCTGGAGGCAGGGGCCTAGGCCTCTCTTTCTGAGGCAGAGGCACCCAGAGCCACTTGGCTGGCTCTTGCTAGTTCCACCCCACCTGGATTGTGACAGGTGCTTGGTGTACAGTTGTCTCCAAACATTGAAACTGAGGCCATCCAGGGCCAGACATTCAGTCAAACTTCTCAGGAGCTGTGTAGGGGAGAAGAAAACAACTGTTGGGAGCACAGGGCTTGCCTCATGCTGGTCTCACAACCCAATTTTCATGGACAGTAGTGTCCTGGGGCAGGGAGATTACCTCCACAACGTGGAGCCAGGCCTTGTAATGGAGGCTACAGATCATCATAGTCAGCAAAGTCATCCTCCTGGGGATGCATCAGAACCCAGGGCTCTCGGGATTGTCTTTACATACCAGGAAGCCCCAAAAGAGCTACAAGGATAGAACTATAGTTCTAGAGCCAGCACACAAGCTTGAATACAAGTCACTGAAGAAAAAGAATAAGACAGGGAGAGGGGGAGGTCCCCAGGGGCCACATCTGCCCAAATGGGGGGTGGGGAGGGGTTACAACCACTTTGCTGAAGGTATCACACAGGCAAAAGGGGAGACCACCAATGAATGAGCTACCAAAGGGATGTTCAATTGTGGGGATTCCTTAAAAACAAGGTTTCCAGTCTGAGATAGGAAGCAGTCATCTCTCTAGAATTCTCAGTGGCGTGCCTCAAGGGAAGGATATAAAAGCCTTGCCCTTCCTTTCTTACCTCTTTCTTCATTTCAGAGGGACAGTTAGGGGTGGCTCTGGACAAGAAGGAGGGGAAGTAGGTATGCAGGGTCGTTTCTGGCTTTGCACCAAATGCCAGGACTTTCAGTCTGGGATAGAGCTGACAGAGCTGTTCTTGTAGGCTGTGGATAGAGTGGGGTAGAGCTATGCATAGGGCTATGCTTGGCTATGATATTTTGTGCTCCATTATATTTCTTTAAAGCTAGTATCTTTTTTGGTTTACAAGTCCTCCCTCAAGGGTTACCATTAGCCTTTGCTAAGGGATTCAGGAGGTGGGGCAGGGAGTGAGGGGTCCCAGTCTTATGACTCTCTTGTTCTCTCCCTTTGTCTTGTTGATTTTTTGGCTATCGTTGCACATACGATCACCATACCTGGGTCCCAGGGAATTGTTGGGCATGTAGGCAAAGTCCAGAAGTGGGAAGAAGTCTTTGGGGCCAATCATGCCAAAGCCTTTGGTGAGGTTTGGATGCATCCTGTAGATGGTGAGAAGATGCATCCTGCAAACTTCCACCCCAGATCTAAGTCCCTGAAAACTTAAGTCCACTGTCCATGGAAAATCACAATCTTTTTTTTTTTAAACCCTTACCTTCCATCTTGGAGTCAATACTGTGTATTGGCTCCAAGGCAGAAGAGTGGTAAGGGCTAGCAATGGGGGTCAAATGACTTGCCCAGGGTCACACGAAAATCACAATCTCTGCCCCAATTCTTGATCCCACCCCACACTGATCCTTTCCTTTCTCATCCCCTCTATGGGCTGTTCTTATTTTCCCCCCAAGAATCTCAACCTCATGGTCTATTGATTCAGTTGCTCTATGGACATTCCCCTCTCTGAACCCCTAGTCACTCACAGCAGCAGTCGGTCCAAATAAGCAATGGAGTAGGGAGACAGAGACTTGATTCCCAGCACAGGCAACATGATCCCCAGCCACACTATGGGAGAGTGAGATGGGTGAATGCAGTGTGGTATAATAACGAGAGCTAGCATTTTTATAGCATTTTAACATTTGCAAAATGCTTTATAGCTATCTCATTTTATCCTCACAATAACCCTGTGAGGTAAGTACTAATACTATTCATATTCTATAGGTGAGGAAACCAAGGCTGAGCAGTTCAGTAACTTGCCCAGTGTCACACACACAGCTAGTCTGAGGCAGGATGTGCAATCAGGTTTTCCTAACTCCAAGTTTAGTATGCTATCTATTATGCTACCTAGCTAAAGAATAATCATTAGAGAATTAAGGGACCTGGGATCTAGTCTCCTTGACTCTAGTCCTGCCATTAACTAGCAGAGATACCTTGGGTAAGTCACTTAGCTTCATGGGGCTATTTCCTCATTTGTAAATAAAGGGATTCATTGAGATAATTTCCACCAGCCCTTCCCAATTCCTCTGACACTTATGATTCTATGGTGTTGTAATTAACATCAAATGGCCTGGACAAAAGTATGTTCATCGCATCTGCAGATTACACAAACCTGGGAGGGATAGCTAAGAAGGTCTTTGGAAAAGATTTTTTGAGACTTCTTTCAATTCACATTTGGTAAATGGATGAGCACTTTATGTAGGGAAATACTCATTTCCATTAAGAGTTCTGGATATACCTGGGAAGCACAGGACACCATACCATGAAGGGGAGATGAGATGCTCTCAGTCTTGTTACCTTTAAGTCCCTCTGTTAGGTTGACAAAACCTGCTTGTCCCAGTGCCCACATGATGGTCAAACACTTTGCTGGTCGATTCTGATGGGATCTCAGTAGCTCTAGATACTGGAGAGAGCAGTGGAGGAGGCAGATTATCAATGGGGGTTGGGAGTCATGATACCTAGGTATCTAAGTGATAGGTGAAATATAAAGAGTGCCTGAAAGGTGAGAGAAGTGACAGAGTAGGAACAGGCTGAGATAGAACAAAATGAATGAGATAAACAAGGGAGGGAAATGAGGAATCAAATCCTGAGCCTTGCAGGGCTTCCAAATGGTACAGTATTAGCTTGATCTAGAGTCATTTTAGCTACTTCCTGTTACCATCATCCCCCTCCCTGCCTCAAAGACAGGAAATGGCATGGTTCCCTTCCCTACCCCATTTCCCTTCTCAAACCTGTCACTTCATGGCCCACTTAGCTCACCTTGCCTAAGTTCATGGTAGCAATCTTGGGCTTATCTTGCAGAACTGCTTGGATACAGATTCGGTACCCATGAAGTGATTCACCTACAAAAGTATGAAATCCCATACCAATGAAGATTAGATTTTTCCAGTGAAAATCTTTCTATTTTGTTGCTAATCCAAGAGTCCACCCTATCATTTCTTGATAGATTTTACCCACCTACCCACTTCTATCCAAAACAATTTCTGGAATTTACAAAATTCTTGGCCTATAAAAGAACCATCCCTGAAGTCTCTAGGCATTCCTAGAATGTAGGGAAAAAATGTATATACTCATAACCTTCCAGGACAGGGTATAGTAACCAATGTTTAGAACTTTTCTTACCTGGAGTCTTGTCCAATTCCTGCAGCATAGTGTAGAGACAATGGTCAAAGAAGAGTTCCAGGACACTAGATGCTTTCCCCAATAGTCCTCGAATGACTCCACGAAGTTCTCGGCCCACCAGGCTGTAGGGGTAATCTGGAACCAGCCAGAACCTCTGTAATCAGTTCTAGGCCTGGGAGTTCATGGCAATTATAAGGCCCTTACTTTCTTCCTTAATCACAAGGAAGGTAAACAGAATCTCCTATCATGCACTTAGGGCTTTCCTGAGTCAAAACCACCATAAACTATCATGGTTATGGCAGAAAATAGTTCAGAGGATTCATAAGACTGGTAATCAAGGTTGGGTACCCATTTTGACTGATTTTTCAGAATTTTCTGAGTTCACTATATGCTTAGTGGGACAGAATAACAGACTAACCGTGTGTATGCTGGCTTAATGTAGGTTCACTCTGAGGTGCTTGTAGCTTGTAGTTGAGATATCCAGCTAGGTCCTTCACCCAAACAGAGGGGTTCCCAGAGAACATGCTCTGGCTCTTCTCCATTTCTTTTTGCAGAGCTACCACATCTAGCTGCCAGGGACCAAGAACCCCAGGGTTAATCAGTTGAGAAAAGGTAGACAGGAAAAGGTAAGCTGTGATGAGGTAAAGAGTCTATAGAGAATAAGGGCCTTGCCAATATTAAGAATGTCATTTATGTGGAATACTATCATCTTTTGCTAATTCATAACTCAGTGGGGGTGAAATGGGAAAACGATGAATTAGTTACTCAATAAGCATTTATTAAACACTTACTATATATGCCATGCTCTGTGCTAGGAGATGGGGACATAAAAGAATGGAAAAATGCCTCAAGGAAGAAGCTTACATCTTAAGGGAGTAGATAAGTATATAAGTATATTCAAGATGAGTATAGAGAGAATAAATATGGATAGAAAGTAATTAAATGCAAGGTAGTTTGGGAAGGATGAGGTTAACAACTGAGGGAAAGGCTTTATGTAAAAGATAATTTGTTCATGGTGGGCAGTCAATATAATTAAAATGACAACCCTACCTAATCTATTTATTCAATGATGTCCCAATTAAATTACAAAAAAATTTTTTATTGATCTAGAAAAAATAATTAATTCATAATTCATTTGGAAAGACAAAAGGCCAAGAATTTTAAAAAGCATAAGGCAAGGAGGTCTATAGTACCAGATTATATCATATTATAAAGCAGTAATTATCAAAACTATCTGGCATTGGCAAAGAAATATACAAAGGTTCATCACTGGAATAGAAGAGATATACAACAGTAATAAAAGATGATGATAACCTTGTTTTTGACAAAAGGATCTATGCTTTTGGGATAAGAACTCAATATTTGGTTAAAATTATTGGAAAAACTGGAAAGCAGTCTGGCAGAAACTACATGTAGGCCAATATCTTGTATCATTTACCAAGATAAGATCAAAATGGACACTTGATCTAGGCATAAAGGGAGATATCATAAGCAAATTAGAATGGGATCACCTACCAGATCTATGGATAGGATTATAATTTATTAATGAAGAATATAGAGCTCTGTGAGGTGTAAAATGAATATGGCCAAGATTAGAAGGAAAGCAGAAAATTGGAGAAATTTTTTTATAGATAGTTCCTTAGGTAGAGGTCTCCTGGGCAATTGGAAGAATGTTGTAACAGAAATAGGAGGTTTGAGGTGGGCTTTTTTGGGGGGAGGTGTGGAGGGGTAGGGAAGGAAGGCAATGAGTTCTGTTTTAGACATGTTGAATTATTGAATATTCTCCAGAATATTCACTTTTAAATGTCTAGGAGGCAAGTGGTGATGTGAAACTCAAGTTCAATGGGGAGAGAGGAGATGAATATATAGATCTGAATCAAATACATAGAAAGAATAATTAAATTCACACTTGAGTTATGAGGCCAATGAGATAGAGTACTCAGATAGAAGAGGGCCCATGATAGAACTGTAGATTACACCCACATTTAGGGGTGTGATGTGGCCAAGGAACTGGCAAAGGAGCCCGAGGAGTGGTTAGACAGGTAGAAGGAGAATCAGGAGGTAGCAGTGTTACCAAAACCCAGAGAGGAAAAAGTATCATGGAGAATAGGGTGGGGTGGTCAACCGTATCAAATGCAGAAGAGGGATGAGGACTGAGAAGAGACCATCATATTTGGCAATTGAGATATCACTGATAACTTCAGAGAGGGCAGTTTCAGTTAAGTGATGAGGCTGGAAGCCAGATTGCAAAGGGTGGAGGACTGAGTGAGAGAAGAGGTAATATTTTTTTCTATCAGTTTGGTTAAGAAAGGGTAGAGATATATAGGACAATAAGTTAAGATGGTAGGATTTAGTGAAATTTTTTAAAAGTATGGAGCTGGGAATATTCTAAAGTAGTACTTTAGGAAGAAATTAGTAGAGAAAGAGAAGTTTACAGAGAGAGGGGGAGGAATGCCTGAAACTGCAATATTTTGGAGAAAAAAGAGGGGGTCAGGATCAAAGGCACACCTAGCAGGATTGAGCTGTAGCAAGGAGGACTGCCTCTTGGTCAGAAACTGATAGAATAGTACAAACTTAAAGGACTTAGAAAAGTGATTCTTAGGGAAAAAAACAAAACATTTGTTTTTAACTTGTTTCACTCAAAAAAGCCACCCTGCTTTTCCTGTCCTTTATAGCTTATTTTCATGTTTCTACCCTAGTGACATGAAACCTAATAATTTTCAGGATATCAGGTTCTCTAGTTCCCATTTCTTATTCTGTTCTTCACTTGGTTTCTGGGCTCTTATGGCTTTTTTTTTTTTAAATCCACCAAGCTATCTAGCCTCTTCCTATGACACCAGAGTGTGGTTCTAGGATTATATTTCCATTTCTGATAGTACCTGAGTACTTTATGAGTCCATTCTGAGTTGTCTCTCCTTATCTCTCCTATCCATTCCTCCCATCACATAACTCTCTTCCTCCCTCCAGGACCCATTTATTTCGCAGTTCTCCCTCAAAGTGACCCCTTCCCTTCCTTCTACAACCCAGGCTCCCCGAAATGTGTCACACTCACAGCCTTTAGTGCCTCCTCCAGGCTTCGAAAGCGGCCCTGCTTGGAGCTCTGGTCAGCAAGAGCTGACGCTGCCTTCTTGTTTTTTTTGGCCGTTTTCTTTTGCTCCGTGGGAGCTGGTGGGGGAACTTGCTCCTTGTTGTGCTTTTTCATGGCCTTCTGGAAGCCTAGCTCAAAAAGGGTGCCTGAGGGCTGGATGGCAGCTGGGGGGGTTAGGGGAGGGGTTGGCATAAGCAGAGAGAAGGGGAGAAGTAGAAGTGAGTCCAGAAAACCCAGGGCAACCTCACTGGCAGAGCCGGTGGGCCATGGTTCTCCCTTGGCCAAAACTCCCATCCAGCTGGCCCCGCTGGGTTGGAGGGTGTCGTTCCTTCCTTAAGCCCCAGTCCCAGCTCTTCAATGGGGGCCGGGAGGGAGTGGGGGTGGGGGTAGGGGTGGGTGGGGAACGGGAACCAGATTCCTTCCCGGACAGCTGTCTCTCCTTCCCTTCCAGTTGTTGGGCCACAGGCTGGGGCGGGGGGTGGGGGTGGGGGTGGTAGGAATGAGTTACTCCCATTTGTAAGCAAGTACATATGTGTATGCATGCATGTGTGTGTGTGTAGGTAAAGGATGTCACACTATCGAGATCAGGCCGTTCTCTCTTCCAATGCAATCCCGCAAACATTTAATTCAGTGCCTCCCTCCCATATGCCAGGCACAGTGCTAGGTGCTAGGGTTTTAAGGACAAATATTTAACAGTTTCTGCCCTCCAGGAGTTTACATCCTCTATCCCGGGGTGTCCTGCGTCCCAGGCCCGGAGTGCTGGCTACAACGCTCCTCGCGACGGGGCTGCGGGACGAATCAGTCCAGGACCCTGAATGCCGCGGCCAGGCCCAAGGGCCCGGGATCGGTACTCACGGACCAACTCGATGCTCCGCGCCCGGTTCGCTTCCCCGAGTGCTCGGCGGCTCCCGCCGCCTCCTCCTCCGCCGCCACCGCCCCCAGGCCGCCGGCCCTTCCTCACCACCTCCCAGCGACCTCCGCCCGCTGCCGTGGCCGCCATCGTCTTGTCTCTCCCTCCGCCACTCCCAAGACAAACCCACCGACAGACTGACTGACAAGCAAGCACTTCCCCACGGAACCCGGCCCAGGCCCCCAACTTTACGTCCGCGTCTGCGCGAAGCGCGCGCTGCCACGTCGCCCCCAAGCGATAACCGCCCCCGCTGCATTCTGGGGCTTGTAGTCTTGGCATCGGCCCCAGTAGGGGAGTGGCATCAGCTTAAAAAGAGGGCAGCTGTGACCTCCGCCTGTCAACGAACCTGCCTGGGGGGCTGTCAAACTCGGGGACTGAATCTCATCCTGTCTTCAGGTCAGGAAGATGTCACCCTCCCTGTCCCAGCGGGAGCTGAACCCTGTGTTTGTGTAAAGTTTTTTAAAAGGCTGCCTGCCACGTGCACCCTCTCTTTTGATGCCCATTACAGCTGAGGGTGAAATTGTCAGACTGTTGTCCCCATTTGCCCAATGGGGCTCGGAGAACTCACGTGACGACTCAAGGGCACACAGCTGTACTCCACCTCTCTCAGGTGGGCAAATGGAGTACAGGCAGCACAGGGTAGGATTTAGGGTCGGAAGAGACATTAGAGACCACCTACTCATAGCAACATGTATTTAAGAAATGGAAGGTCAGAGACGGAGCTTAAAGGCCTTCAGATTTCTTTCCATGGCACTATATTGCCTCCTAAAAGGGACCTTGGAGGCCATCTGGTTCAACCTCCTCATTTTACAGATAAGGGCAATGAGACCCAGGGAATTTAAATGACTTGCCTCAGGTCACCTAGATAAGGGTCAGAATAGAGATTTCAAAGCCAGATCCTGGCTCCAGATCCTAACTCTTTCCACTATACCAAGCTACTCTCCAGCTAATCTTTTTTTTTTCCCCCTAGAAGGAAAATGACCCGTTGAAGGTGATACAGGCAATAGGAAGCAGCAAAGTTAGGATTTGAACCCATATCTTACAAATTACATGCTTTTGACACTACCTCAAACTGCCCAGTTTTAACCTTTTCCTTTGGTAGCCTAAACTTCCTTCTCTGCAACACAGAATGCTTGTCCAGTATGATCCTTGTGGCTGGAAGTAGCTTTTTCAGCAGTGCATGGATGTTCCAAGAACAAGCCTGCTAAGGTGGCAATATAGGCCCCAGGCTGGTGGTGTCCTCACTCAGGGGTCAGTGCCCAGAAGAATGGGCCATTCCTTTATTGTTGTTTAGTTGTCACATCCAATTCTTTGTGACCCCATTTGGGGTTTTCTTGGAAAATTTCTTGGCCATTTCCTTGTCCACCTCTTTTAACAGATGAGGAAACTGAAGTAGAGTGGAGTGACTTGCCCAGAATCACACAACTAGTATGTTTTGAACTCAGGTCTTCTTGACTCCAGGCTTAGGGCTGAATCTACTGTGTGCCACCTAGCTGCCCTATATTCCTAAAGGTAGGTAGTGCATTTGAGTTTTGGAGTTGTACCACTTGAGGATCTTGTTGGTTGGCCCAACAAGGGGTACCTGGAATCAGATGATTTTTTTTTTACTGTATTCTCTTTATTCTGCAGATTTTAATTTCAGAACAAAATAAATAGCTCACAATATACAGCATCCTACTCAACAGATTAGGGGAATGGGGAGCAGGGACAAGGGCTCTACTCTGTAAGCCCTGCTCCAGAATACCCTGGAAAGCAAGAGGAAAAAAACTCCAGCACTAGCTCTCAGCAGATGGAGCCAGGCAGGATAGGGCCTCTACTACTGCAGTGGGAAATACAGAAACTATACAGAGGTGGGGTCTAATTATACATAGATTGTCTAATCTATCTTCTCCATGCTGGCTGCATCTTCTTCTCATTCAAGTAGGGGGAATATGAGGAACAGGAACAGCAGCACTAGGTAGGAGAGTTCTACTGTCACCTCATCTTCAGTGTTAAGACCTAGCTTAATCATGTAGTAAATTCAATTCAAGTGAGTCTGGAGCATCACATGTTAGAAGTATGACCTTGGCTTCATCTCTCTGAACCTATTGCTTCATTTCTAAAATGGGGGCAAGCAGTGCTTGTGTTCATTGCCTTAAAGGGCCCTGGGGAAAGGATTTTGTAAATTTCAAAGCACTAGAGAAATGGGAGACAGATTTGCACACTATGGAAGCATTATAACACAGTAAGGACCATAAATTCTGGAGTCAGAAGATTTTGAGTTCAAATTTAACTCTGCAACTCACTAAACCTCCCTATACCTCAGGTTCCTCATCTATAGAATTAAGGGGTTGTACTAAATGGTCTTTTTCTGAAGATAGTTCCCTTTCTAGATCCATATACTTCTGGTCTTGTCCCACAGTTAGTTGTTCTCTTTAAATAAAGAAGAAAGGTGTGGGGTGTTAGAGGCAGAGGATTAAGCATGTAGGTGGCAAGTTCTTTGAGAAAGGCCTTGTGATGGAGCATCCAGAAAAACTGTTGTGACCTTTGGTTGCACCAAAAAGAATCATAGCTTCAAAATGCCCCACTTTCTCTTTTTATGACCATCTCTCTAAGCTCTGTTTGGTCAAGAATCTTCCCCCTTTTTTTTAGATTTCTAAAAGCTATCCTTTTTTTTTCCTGTAATTTGTTTGAGATTTGCCTTTTACATCAGTTTCACATTTTTATCAATGACTTGATTATATATATACATAGAGAGAGATGGGAAAGTTCATCAGTTTCACAGATGCTGGGAGGGATAACTAAGGGATGTCAAGATCCAAAAACATTTTGGCAGGCTAGAGCATTGGACTGAATCTAATATGATAAAATCCAACAAAGAGGAATGTGAAACTCGTGCAAGTATACAAATATTCATCTTTAGTCCAAACTGTGGGAAGCATGGTTAGACTGCAGTGTGTCTGATAGAAGATCCAGGGGTTTTGGTGTGCTGGTGCCAGTTCAGTATGAGTCAGCAATATGATGTGGCTGCTAAAAAATTGATGTGCTCTTGGGATGCCTCAGGAGAGGCCTAGCTTCCAGGTAGGAGTGATGGTCTGTCTCTCTGTCCTCTCCCCTGCTCAGAACAGATCTCCATGAACATGTCTAGTTCATAGTGAAAGGAGGGCACATTGATAATTGAGAGCATGTCCAGAGGAAGATGAATGGAGGGTGACCAAGTCCCCATCATATAAGGACAAGTTAAAGGAAATGGGGGTGTTTACACTTGTGAAGAGACAACTTGGGAGAGTATATGATAGCTTTTTGTTATATCAGATGGGCTGTTCAATGGAAGAGCCTACCCAGCATGAGCATCTTACCTATCTACCCTGCATACCCAGGATCGAACTTATACCCAAACAAGAATCTCTTAATACGCCATCATGTTATCATGAATTCTTTGCTGGAGCCCTTTAGGGGCTCAGCCCTGGGGGGGGACCCATCTAGTTTTGGATACTTATAATTTTATGAGGATATTTCTCCTATTGGGCCCCAAAATGAACTCTGCAACTTCTGGCCATTTTTTCCTAGTTCTTCTGTTGGGAACCAGGCAGAAGTCCAATTGTACATACATCTTCAGATTCTTGAAGGCTGTTAATCTTATTGCTTTTTAAGTTTTGCTCCTTCTCAAGAAACATCTTAATTTCCTTCAACAGACTCTCATACGGCATAATTTCGAGGTCCTTCCCTAATTTGGTTGCCTTCCTCTGGAAGCCTTTCAGCCTATCAATGTCCTTCCTAAAATGTGGCTCCTAAGAAAGATAACAGAAGTACTATATCTGATTAGGGCAGAATACATCAAGACTATCACCTCTCCAGTCTGGGATGTAGTGCCTTTCTTAATGCTGCTCAAGTTTATATTAGCTTTCTTGCTTACTCTCACTCTTGACTCACTGAAATTGTAGTCCACTAATATCACCAAATCATTTTCAGGAGAACTGCTATTTAGCAGTCAACAGTTTTTATAACTTTTGCTTTTTGTCACCTTCATTTCCTCTCTCTCTCCCATTCCCTAATTCAGCAATTTCATCCCATTAACAAAGAATACAAAGAGAAAAAGCAGCTTAGCACAGCTAACCTATCAACAGAGACTGACAAGTATATGTAGTATTTTATACTCATAGACCCCCCACTTTTACAAAGAAGGATAATAGGATCATCTACTCCTGCTGGAAGCAACCCTAGCAGACATCTCATCTAATCTCTTTATTTTATAGATGAAGAAACTCTGAGACCCAGAGAATTTAAGTGACTTGCCCAAGGTTAAACTTGTAGTAAATGGCAAGAGCTGGGTTTTGAACTCAGGTCCTCTGATGTCAAATCCAGCATTCTAGAGGAAGATGCATTCCCCCCCCCCCCTTTAATTAAAAAAAATTGACAGGCAATTTTTCTTTCCTTCCCACCCCCACCGCCACTGAGAAAAGAAAAACCAATCTTTGTTAACAAATATACATAATCTAGTGAAACAAATTCCTATTCACCACATCCAGAAATCTGCCTCTATATGCATCATCTATTTATCACCCCTCTGTCAGAAGGTGGGCAGTATCATGCTTCATCATTGGTTCTCTGGAATCATGGTTGGTCATTACATTGGTCAGAGGTTTTAAGTCTTTCAAAGTCGTTTGTCTTTACATGTTCTTGTTATTATGAAATTGTTCTCCTGGTTCTCTTTGCTTCATTCTGCTCAGTTCATTCAAGTCTTACCAGGTTTCTCTGAAACTGTCACTGGTGTGTTTTCTCATCTTTTCTCTAGTTAAGTTTTTTGAACCCTATCATAAAATTATGATATTTATTTTATGATATTTATCCTTTTTTGGATTTCCTTTTAGGTGATTTGGTCCAATGTTCCAGCTTAAAATCTTTTTAAACTCTTACTCTCAAACATGTTGGCTATCCTTTTGGGCTCTGGGTTGTATGCATATTTGAAAAGCATATCTTTGCCTTTGTTCTTGTCAAAAAGCACAGAACCAAGTCACTGATCTCTGGAGTATACTTCATTAAAGTTACCACTTTCAAATTGATGATCAACTCCGGCTCTAGCCATTCTACCAATTTAAAATCCACCTAACTGTACTAACTTTTAGTCCACATCATCATCTTTTCCACAAAAACAATATGACTTGGTCATATGCTTTACTAAGATCTAGCAACATAATTTCTGCAGAATTTCCCTAAAGTCTGGTTACCCTGTCAAAAGCAGCATTCTGCAAATTGTGTACCTGTAGCATTCCATTTCAGTACTAAGGAGGAGTAAGATATTTCATCATCAGGCTTCCAGACTGAAAATTGCATGGTCTAATCATGAAGTTCTACTGGCTCTTCAGGAACATTACTTTCTTTTCTACACATTTACTAACTAAAGATTTAATATTATATTCTATAACTTTGTCAGGAATTAAAAATCAAACTCATTGGCCTGTAGTTCTCTTTTCTCCTGTTTGAAAATTGGGGCATTTGCCCTTCTCCAGTCTGACAGTATCTTGCCCATTTTCCATAAAATTTCAAAGATCTCTGACAGTGGTTGAGCAAGCACATCTTCAGAAGGTGGGTAGCATCATGCTTTGTCCTCTTTGAATTCTTCTAGTGTTTGAGAATATAATTCATCTGGATTGAATTAATCTAGGACAGCAAGTTACTTTCTCATTGTTTCTTAATCTTTTGGTATCAAATACCTATTAGTCTTTATTTTTTAAATTCTTACCTTCTGTCTTGATTATAAGGCAGAAGAGTGGTAATGGCTAGGCAATGGGGGTTAAGTGACTTGCCCAGGGTCACATAGCTAGGAAGTGTCTGAGACCAGGTTTAAATCTAGGACCTCTCCATCTCCAGGCCTGACTTTCAATCCCTCTGAGCCACTTAGCTGCCCTCCCCCTGCCCCATTTAAAAAAAACCTTTACCTTCAATCTTAGAATCAATATCATGTTATTGGTTCCAAGGCAGAAAAGTGGTAAGGGCTAGGCAACAAGGGGTCCCGGATCGCACAGCTGGGAAGCATATGAGGCCAGATTTGAAACCATGATCTCCCCTATCTAGGACTGATTTTCTTATCCACTGAGCCACCCAATTTTCCCTTTAGTAGCAATTCTAAGATGGAAGAGAAGAATCACATAGTCAGGAAGTTTCCAAGTCCATATTTGAACCCAGATCCTCTGGACTCCAGGCTTGATATTCTATCCACTATGCTACCTAGCTGCCCTCTGTTAGTCTTTTAAAAAATCTTTTCAATTTAAAAGATCATTTTCCTTGACAGAGAATATGAAAGCGAAGCAAGCTTCCTTTTCTATCCTGTTATTGTTCCCATGTACCCCAACCCGAGCAGTCATCCTGCCTTTTTTGATATCCCCCCTTCCCCATAAGAAACAAACCAAAAAAAGCTCTTATTTGTTGTCCCTAGATTTGCTCAAAAGCCTAGCTCCTTCTGGACTTTAGTACTTTTCTTACAGGACCCTGCCATACTTTTGTCTTCATGCTCTTACTCTTACTTCCTCTTCTGTTCTTGACTTTTAAAAATTCAAGATGATTGGTTGGGTCTCTGGGAAGCCATATTGGTTTCTTTGGATAGCTCTAATTCCTCTCCCCCTTGGGATAGTCTTTTAACCTCCTTAATAATGTCACTCTTGAGAACTGCCTTTCCTAAACTGGCTTCCCCTGGAGAATTTTTAGGCCAGGGGATCCTTTTATTTGTTACTATTCTTTTTCTGAATTCCTTAAAATGTATTCTCCTGTAATCTATGGTAGTTGGCGGCTTGTTCCCGCCATCTCTCCTGTCTTTTATTGGAAATTCTAAGGTGCAGTGGTCACTGCCTCCCAGGGTTCCCATCATTTCCTTTTTGTCTAAAAGTATCAGGTCCAGATTTGAAATTTCTCTCAGAGCTTATTCTACCAATTGAAGAATGAAAAGGCATTAAGGCAAATTAGGAAACAATTAGTACCTCCTCTGCCTTAGTCAGAGGTCTCCAGCAGATGTCCCACTACTACATCATGTCTCTGTACCAGGCTTGTGATCTTTCCCAAAGAGATGTCTCATCTCTGGCCTCTTTTTGTCCACGTGAGCTGTAGTATAAATGACAGAATTGCTTCTCTTTCTGCTGTCTTAGCAGATGATCTTTCGGGGCTGCTACAATAGAAAAAATGAATAATCCCGCAGGAAACTTGGCGAACCTTTTGGGCTTAGCTAGACTGGTTCTCAAACAATTATAATAGCAGCTAGCATTTATACAGAGCTTTAAGCTTTGCCAAGTGCTAATTCACACAATTATTTTACTTGAGCCTCATAAACAACCCTGTGAGTTAGGTGCTGTTATTATCCCCATTTTACAGACTAGGTTGCTGAGGCTGAGTGTGATTTTCCCAGGGTCACACAGGTCCAGCACTTTCACCACCCAGCTGGGCCCAGACATAAAGGCACTTCAGCCTTCTAAGCCTCCGTTTGCCCAGGGATAATCATAACTTAATAATAATACCTTGATGGTCAGGTTTGCTCTTGCTTTTATTTGGGGGCCGGATTTTGATTCTTTTCAAATATTCTCATCCCCTAGTTTTGCCCAGCCTTGGCCATGGCTACCTTCGTTTCAGTCTCCCTCTAGCCATCTCAGCGGCACATTTGGGCCCTGTGTCTGTGAGCCAGCCCAACACCTCACAATCAGAGCAGCCACTGTGATGTGGCAGGAGGCGCTTCCTCACAACCACCATCCTCCAGGCTTTCACTTGCTTGTGTTCTGTGGCCTGAATTGGATTCTTTTCCTTTGGCTCAGATGCTGCTGTTCAGTGCTGGTGTTAGGGCCCTGGAAGAGCTGGAATTTGGAAGTCAAGGAGAGACTGGAGTTTCTGGTGCTCAAAAAGAGTGACAAGAGTGACAGTGTTGCTTCAGAGGGTGAAGGGAACCCAACCCATGGCTAAATGGAGGAATACATGGCACCAACTTTTACCACACAAGTTTATTTTAAATAAAAGTGAACACAGATGCAGGCTGGGTGGCCCAAGTGGGCAAGGGAGAGGGAGGGAACGATGGGAGGGCAGACATACAGCAGGATCCAGGCAGAGTCCGTGTGGTATGAACTAAGCTGCAGGAATGGGAGGCGGGGGCTGGGGGAAGGGACACAGGGGCAGTGCCAGGCTACAGTGCTGGGAGCAGAAGATTGAGGGTGGGCCCAGCGTCAGGTGGGGATAATTCCACCCCTTAGGTGCTCCCCTCCTCCCTGGCCTCCCCAAGCCTTTGCCAGTCTGCAAACCCATCCTGCACTCCCCCATCCCCCACCCTGGACCTGCCCTTCAGCCGCTGGGAAGTCGAATGTGAAATAAATAAGGATCTGTGAGCCCTAACCTGGCCCCCTGGCAATGGAGAGGGGGAGCCAAGCCAGGCTCGATGCCCCGGAGCCCCTGGCCTTTTATAGCCCTGGGAAAAGAACAGGTAAAGTGCAAGGAATCCAGTAAGTAAAAATATACCAATGAATTTGTCTGTCAAATATACAGCTGTGGGCTGCTGGGGGAGCAGGGCAGGCAGAGAGGACGGGCAGGTAGTAGTACCACCCTAGAAAGCGCTGACCAACACGGCAAAGAGACAACGGAAATAAATAGAGGTGAGGAGTGAGCATGGGGTCCTGCCCACATTCAGTACAGGGCCCCGTGCCTGCTCACCGGTCCCCCCACCCACCCCTGCTCTCTGGGGCTCCCCAATGCTGCGGCACTGACACAAAGCACCTGGCCGACTGGCTATGAGGGAAGGGGGGATATAATGTGTTGGGGTGGGGGGAAGCACGGGGAAAGCCGTGCAATCAACCAGGGCTGGCATAGGCTGTGCTCTCCTCAGTACTCATCCTGGTCTTCTTGTTGATGCTCTTCAATCTCATCATCTTCAGGGGGAGCAAATCCTTCCTGAGGGGGAAAGGGTTTAGAAAAGAGAGGAGAGTCAGAGGCAGGGGCCCCACGGGGCAAAAGCAATATAAGGATGAGGCCTCTGGAGTAGGCTGGAACTATTCTAGGGTTCTAGGATGGAGGCCCTGGGGTATAGGCAGAGCAAAAGAGCTGACCTCTGTGGCATAGAGGATGCCAATGATGCCAGAGATGACAGGGCTGTTGTCACTTTCATGTTCCTGGCAGATGAGCTCAATGTCACGAAGTTTGCTAAAGTAGAAGTCACGTTCTTTCTCCAGCCCATCCACCGTCAGCTTCAGGTCCAGTAGCTGCTTAGAGAGAGCACGGCCCTCACACATCTGGAGCCTTTCAGGCCAGGCTTTCCCCTTCTACCATGATCTGGGCTGGCAGCCTACAGCTCAGGGAGATTGTGAAAAGCCGAGCCCTGGGAGCCCACCTGTGTTGTGTCCATACTTACTTGCTGGTTGAGTTCAAGTATCTGGGCATCAGCCTCATGACCACCATTGCGTGTTGAGGGAGGATTCTTTCGAAGGATGCAGGGCGGCGCCACGTTGCTCAGCCGGCCAGGAGTCTGCATGTTTTTGGGGCCTGTGGGTGACGTCCTCTGGGGAACTGCCCAGAAAGAAGGATCAGAACAGGCCAGTTGTGCCCAGTGACTCAGCTTGGCATAAGGTGGCCCCATGTAGCAGCTGCAAGGGTACAGGCAGCCCATGCAAGAGACAGTCATTTTTCCCCTCCCCTCTTGACTGGAGAGCCCCAAACTCTTAGCTACGCATGATTTTATGACAGCCAGGTTCCTTTGAGATCTTCAAGGAATAAGAGAAGGGAATGAGTGGGGGGAGGAAGAGAGCTGGCCTGAGAGTGAGGAAGGGAGGGAGGAAGCAGGGCAGTGGGGAAAAGAGTCAGGTAGTCCCCTAACCAACAGCTGGAGCTCAGGGAGGAGCAGCCAGACCCAGAAAGTAGGGCTCCAGATGAGCCAAGTCTTGTCCCTAGTTCTTGCCTTTCCCAAGTTAAAAACCCATCCTGCCTGGCTAGGCCCTGATCTGCAGAGAGCCTGGGCTTTCATTGCTGGGGATACTCCCTCACCCAGGGAGATGGGACTGCCAGAAGGAACTGGGCCCATCCCCCTTTCTAGACTGGCCTCATCCTCCGCCTTCTGGGCCTATTTTGTTTCCCTTTCCTATAGTGTCTGCCACGTGGTAGTCGTGGTAGTCGCTCTGTCTGCAGGACAGCTGGGCCCTTTCTGTCTTGAACCAGTCAGTTGAGTCTTGTTAAACTAGGGCCCACAGTCTTTCCCCCCATTCTACCCTGACCAGCTTCCTGTTGCTGCTCTGCAGTGGATTTGGCTGCTGCTACTGTGCAAAGCAAGCGGGTGGAGGGACAGGGGAGGCAGCGCAAGCAGACGAGATGACTCTGCTATGACGGAGTCAGATGTGGACTCCACTGATGGGAGTCCCCACTCTTTTTCCGTTCCCATCCTTCTCTGTTGTTGTACTCATTTCAAGTTGCTGCTCTGGTCAGGTATTCAGGACTATGGGCTTTGGGGATGAGTGTAGAACAGAGCTGGGGCTTGGAAAGGGAGAGAGCCCAGAGCTGAGCTGCTTGCTTGGACTGGCCTTTGTAACATTGGTGCCCTGAGCCAAGGAACACGGTGCACAACACGGAACAAGGTGCACAAGGAAAAAGATCTCTGGAGGAGTTGGCTGGGTAGCCTTGGACAGAGGCCAGCTGTCACCTCTACCCCTGGGATCCACAGATGAAGCCCAGGCAGTAGGAAGGAATGTCTCATGCTTCCTACCTTGAGCTGCCTGACACCTTCCAGGTGAATGGTTATTTTCTAACACTGCCCCACCCCCCTTCCTGTCCCTTCATCACCAACCACCCTGCTGTTGGATCTCTCCCACCAAAGTGTAGGTGGCATCTGAACTCCGTGATAACAGTCTCCTCCAGGCTGGTGGGCATGGGGCCGGTCTCACAGGCACTCTAGGCTGCAGAGCCCCTGCTGGCTCGGCCCCCCATGTTCCCTCCCCCAGCTGGGGCACGTTACCTGCAGTGCCAATGGGTTTCTTGGGTTTGTTGAAGATCTGATCACCTGGGTTAGGAGGTGGTGCCACATCCTGGCCCTGCCGTGCCAGTAGGGGGTTGTAATCCTTCCCGTCATAGTTCGCGTCAAAGAATTTCTTAAACCACTGAATAAACTCAAAATTATCTTGAAATTTTCCTTTCACTAATTTCTCTACAGGAATTATCTGAAACAGATCAGATAAGCAGAGAATGTTCACCATGTGCCACTCCAGGGCTTTTCTTGTCAGGGCAAAGCTTCTGCATTTTGGACAACCTCCCCCAGGGGTCCACGTGTGGTCCTTTCCTTCTAGCTTTCTCCCTCCCCAGTGCCCAGACCTCTACCCCAAGCCCCATCCCACTGACTTCCTGCCCCTACTGCACCACAGCACTTGAGGGGATACTGGAAGATCCAGGTCTAAAGCTAAGGCTAAGGTAGGCTCTGTGTGTGTGTGTGTGTGTGTGTGTGTGTGTGTGTGTATGTGTGCGCCGTGTGCGCATATGTGTATGGACACCATCTCCCACCCTCCCCAAGAAAACCTCACGTGGCACACCCCCCTCAGTGGTGGGGAGGAGAGGGTGAAGCAGAAGAAAATCAGTACATGAGGGGAACAAAGGCATCAGGCTGAGGATCTGAATCTCCTTGGCCTAACCAAGGAGTGACAACTAAAAGGAACCAGAATCTAAAGCCCAAGTTTCAAGGCAATGCTAAGCTCAGGGAGGAGGGAGATGTTTGTGGGTGGAGGTGCAGTGGGCTGGGGAGTTTGAGTCTCAGGGCAATGTGTAAAGGGGCTTGAGGTTCTCAGTATGGGGTATGGAACTGGGGTAGGAAGGAGGGAGTTGGGGGGGGGGAGTATAGCAGGCTGCAGGAGGACCCTAAATGGCTCCATCAGCCCCTGCTATGGTGGTGGCTGCTGGACTGTCTTCTTCCCCAGGGCCAGACAGCTCCTCAGGGTCTCCTGAGTGCAGACACCTACTTTGTCAACACCCATCTTCTTGAAGGCAGCTTGCAGCACCTTGAAGTTGTGGATATACTCATGCTCTAGCTTGGCCTGGAACTTCACCTTCCTCAAGTGCACACATCCAGGAAAGAGCATATCCATGAACTGGCAATAAGCAGCCCCTGTGGATTGGCATTCTGACCTGAGGGGTGTCCCCACAGTCTAGCTCCTGTCCTTCCCTACCTTTTTTCTCCTCTAGATTCCCGAGATTCATGCTTTTTGAGCCCAAGGTTTAGGGGACGATTTGTTGCTGAGAATAGAGACCATCAGGACTGCTTTCATCTGCCTTTCTGTTCTTCCAACTCTTTTGAATCTTCTCTTTACTCCTGTTTTCTCCTCTCCTCCTATGTCTCAGTACTATACGTTCCCTGCCCCTTCTTTGCCTTCCTTTTATTAAACACTCTGTGTACTTATTTAAGCTATAAACAAATCTGATGAATTAATTCAGGGTTCTGCTCCTTATTTCCCCCACCAATAACTCCATACCACTTTGCTCTAACTTTCAAGATATTTTACTCTTACAATTCCTGCTTCTTCATTCCTCTCTACCTCTAGCTCAGATTTCCTGACTTGCCACCCTCTTACCTGAACATAGCTGTTCTATCTTGGTGTAGTTGAGATGCAGGGAGTCATTGACCCAAGCAAGCATGTCATGGCGACTCAGGTTCTCACTGGTCACAGATGTGGAGTACACATTGACGGCCATACCCCAGCTAGAAGGAGACAGGAAGGAGGCCAGGTCAGTGCCTGCAGAATGTCACTGGACCTTGTCTATGCCTTAGCCAAAGGAAGGAGTTATATTAATCTCTGGAGAAATGGGAAGGAAGTTGGTGTCTCCCCCTAGGCAGCAGCTGCGGAATATTCTGAGGACACAAGCTAGGTAAATTAATTTATTTATCCACCAAGGATTTATTGTGTGCCTACCATATGCCTGGCACTGTGCTATAAATGTAGTTGGATACATAACAGAAACCTCTTCCTTCAGTTTACAGTTTTATCATAGAGAGAAACAGTGTGACACAGAACATGATTGTGTTGAGTGTTAAAGCCAGTGCTAAAGATTGAAGGAGAGAGATAAAGAGGAAACTTTCATGGAGGTTGTGGGATTACCTTTGGAAGGATGGAAAATCTGACCATCTTCCCATGTCCCTAGAGGTCTGTATACTGAAATACCTAGAACTGGTTGAGATAATGATATGGCAAGAGCCATTTTAGCAAATGCCCAGAATACTAATTGCTGATATATCAAAAAATGTGTATAGGTTTGTGCAAGTAATGACAAAACCAAAGGTATTTCTGATCTAGATCTTTAAGGCAGGATTGTTCCAGTGATTACTCTTTTGTGATATAGGTTTGTAGTGGGGCATGGGAACTCAGTCTGGCAGAGATTGTGCCTGGGTTACTTTGGTCTAGTCCTAGACCTAGTGTAGGCACTAAGAAATGAAGAATGATCACCGTTACTATTTCATTGTGCTACGTGCCAGGATGACAGAATTACAGAAACAAAAACATGAAACAATTCCTGCTCTTGAGGAGCTTGCTTGCACTGTACTGGCGGACACGACACTATTTTATATAACCATACAGACTAAATAAATACAAGGTAGTTAGGGAGAGAGGGCCCTGAACAAATGAGGGGATCAAGAAAGGCTTTGTTTACATGGTGGTGCTTCCTGAAACACCCTGAAGACTCCTTGCAAACTTTGGCATATGGCAAAGAAGAGGTAGAGGTTTTAGTTGGAAAAGGATCAACAATTGCCCACTAAACAAAACTAATTTTCAAGGGCCCTTCAGCTTGAGGGTAACCTTTTAGAGTTTCTACAAGATTGGACTACATTAATTTAGATGCCCTCTTTTAGAACCAGCTCCTCTAGGGTGGTATATTAGGTTTACTTAGGTGGTTCTAGCTGTTGCATTGGGTTAACAGGCATTCTCTGCAGTGCCATTTTGGGATGTTCAAAGGGATCTGGAGGGGAACCAAGGGAATTTTAGCTCTCTGTTGTCCTTTTGCCAAATAAAAGTCACTAGCTTCTTTTTCTAGGACACAACTAAAATTCTTGATAGTAGGGTTCTCAGAGCAGCCATGTATGCTGAAGGGCCCTTAGGAAATGTCTTGTGTAATCCTGGGAAGACCTGGGAAGACCTAAGCCTGGGATCCTGAATACCAGTGTCTTAGGTAGGAATGGGGGTGCCAGAATGAACATAGCTGAAAGAATATGCCTTCCAGAGCTCAATATCATCACTGTTGTACTACTACAGTGGTTTTCCCTAGGAACATCAGCTAATGCTAGGGCTGCTGCCTCATAAGAAGCCCAAAAGGATACTTAGGTAAATAAAAGCTCTGCTCTGCCCATGGATACTTCTTGGTATTCTTTATAGACATTGAACTTTGGAAGAAATCAGCCCAGAATTCTAAGGGTATCTCACAGGAAAAATAATGGAGAGTCCACCTTTCCTTTATCATCTGGCCTGGTAGGGATGGGAGTGCCATAATTGTCTTTTCCCCTTTGTTCTTTTCTAGGCTACTGGGAGATGTTTGCACTGCAGACAACTGTGCTGTGACCAGCAGAGGGAGCTTTCTGTTCCTTAAAAAAACCAAACTTGCCCCACCTGCAAAAGATTGTTTTAATTCTGGTACAGTTCCAAGAGCATGAGTTGGGGTGGGGTATAGGATTTGCGGATAGGGGGAAGTTCAGCGTGTTGGAGCGGGGTAGGCATTCTTGATCCAGAAAACTCCAATGATAAATTGCTTTTGAGGTGACCCTAAAATATTAAGTTCTGGATTAATTTGAGCCTCAAGAATAATTACTGAACATACTTCAACTCTGGGGCAGCTCCTTTTAAGTGCAATCTGAGGATCTTCTGGCCTAGGTATGATTCAAGGATATATTTCCCAGGGTCATTCTTGCCTGGAATATACCCTCCAGTCCAATCTGGGCAGATATTCTTATAGCTGTTAGGATAAGAATAATTTCTGGTGAGAGAGATTGAGCAATGGTTAGCTCCAAACAGGGCAGCTGCCTCCGCTTATCACAAGGAGGCCTTTCTCAGTGACATAATGTAACCATTGATGGTGGCTACCTATCCTTTGACAAAGGGTGAAGGTTCTCTGGACTGGGCTATGGAGTTGGAGGAATTAATCTTCCAAGGGGGTTGGGTTCTGATTCATCAGTAGTGATATCAAGGGTCCCTCTGGTTGTAGGCCCTGTTTTACTACAGTCATCTTATGGCATATGGTGACTGTCACAAGTTATGACAAATGGTCATTGTACTGTCACTATTACATTGAGAGGGTGATACTTGGGAACTGGACTCTAGGATAAAATCCTGCTTTATACCCAGGGTTCCTAAGGACAGGCATAGAGTGGATAGGAGAGAGGAAAAGGTTTGGTCTGAGGTTCTATGTGACCCGTGTCAGGTCACTTAATGTTCTGGGACCCTCTTTGTAAAGGTGATCCATTGAATGGAACTTCTCTACTGGTAATGAAAAAGTTTAACTCTGAGAGTGCCTGGACAAGAGGTGGGAAGGTAGGTAAGGCAGGCCGACTGGAACTTGTATGTATGGGTACAATGAAGGATACTTTAAAAACATTTTTTGTAATTGCACATATTTTTAATGTCTGGAAATTCCATGCCCCACAGTAGGCAGGTATTTTATTTTGGGATAAGTCACAGATATTATAATGAATTGTTCAAAGCTTCCTGTGGACAGTAACACACAGGAAAGCACAATGTTCAAACCTTGTCTAGGGCAGCCAATTGCAGGGGGGAGAAATCAGTTGCTGGACTATTCTCCAAGCAGAGAACTTGAGAAGTGGACATTCTAACAGTGTTGGTCCCTTCCCTAAGGCTCTAAGGAAGACAGCATCTAAGTTTAGAGGTTTAAGTTCCCAATTCATGAAGCTCTCAGAGGGTTCTCAAAGAACCCTTAAGTAATTCATTCTATTGTTTAATAATCCTTATATGGGGTCAAGGATGCCCTACCATCTTACCAATCCCTCCAGCTACAAATTCGACCAATTTCCTTTATTCTCTTTTCAGTGGAAAAGGAGAATAGCTGGTCATCATCCTCCATTGAATAAATCTTCCTCTACTTGAAGATGTCTCTCAGTCTTCTCAAATTTACCAGAAATTCTCTATACCATACTATCTAGCTTCCCTATGATAGTCCTATAAAGGGCAGGCCTGAAGTCACCTAGCCAAGGGGCACACATATTTCTGACCCTTGGCTGCCTTTATCCAACCATGATTGTCAGACATATTTAAATATTTCCTGAAATGGTCAGAAGGCAGCATTCCTTAGCAGGTTAGGGTAAACTGTATCAAACTCCAGAGAACGGTTCCCCATCTGGAACCCATAAGCTCTTATGTATGAAGTAAGGGCTTGATGCAGCTTTAGTTCTTATGTAGTATCATGGAGGACAAAGCTTTGAGCCTAGGAAGAAAAAATGGTGGCATCTGGGAAGTTGGGCTGGCCAAGTGGATGATGAAAACCTATGGTCAGTCCCCATTTCCTCCCTCTCTGTCTCAGGTCTTTTCTGCAGCTCAGCCTCTAGAGATGGCCTATACTTTCCTCCCCCCTCTGAATTTCCTACAGGCCTTGCTCTGTAGATCTCGTCCTGCCAGGTAGGAAGGCTGGAACCACTGCTGCTTGTTCAAAGAAGTGAGACCCCTGTACAGCACACACTTAATTTGTTGAGTCTGCCAAAAAGTTTCCAGCTTCTGATGTGGGACTATGCCCCATTGTCACTGGGCTGCTGTCTTCCTGCTCAGACACAGTTGGGCTGAAATAATGTTTGGAAATTTTATGTAGCCACCACCCCCAACCCCTTGGGTTATATCCAGGTTATTCTGGGATTGCATTAGGGGAGTATGTGCAGGTCAGGGATGGGGGAGGTTCTTAAGTGTTGGAGTAGCCCTTTCAGCGGGTCACAAAGCCCTGGAAAGACACAGCCAATCACCTCCCTCTCTAAGCTGAGCAGTGACTTGACCAGGAGAGGATTACTCTGCCAAATGGGGCAAGAGGAACAGGCATAGCATCCTTTCATTCACATTTATTCATTCATTCATCAAACATTTCTTAAGTGCTCAGCATCTATGAGGCATTGTTGGGTGCTCTGGAATACAAAGATAGGCAAACAGCTTCCGTCTTCATAGATCTAGGGATGTGCCTGTCATGAGGTCAGTCTGATATTGCTGTACTTGGTCTCACAGCTCCAACACAGGGAGCTAAATGAAGAGTTAAATGACTGTTCTAGTATGGTTCTGGCTAAGATTAGTTTGTCCTGGAACTTCTCCAGGGGTTCTCGCTCTTTCTCTCAGTAGCTGTATGCAGGGGGAGT